>NC_041394.2:142074495-142079495 GCF_900747795.2 Erpetoichthys calabaricus
ATAAGCTACGCAAACCCACCAAGACATGCAATCGTTTAAATCAAAGCGCGAGTCGAAAAACACCATCCCACAATATTAGTTAATGATTAACACATTTCTATATGTATTGTAAGCATACAATACAACTGATAATATGTTGCGCTTATTTATCTGGTGTACTGACATTTTTGCGCGTTTAATGGCTGAAATCTAACGTGGTTTGTGCCCTTCAGAATGAAAAGAGTTTGCATTTACCTTTTTAATAAAAGGCGAGCTTTTAAGCCTGAGAAATCACCCCGTAAATGCACACGTTTAATTGCACATGTGTTAATATGTATGCTTACACAGTATTAAAAGACACTCAATAAGTACACAGTATTAAAAGACAGTCAACCATTAACGTCATTTACCTTCGTTCCCGCCTCCTCCATTAGAGTATATGGACAAAAAACAGGTTCCAGTTATGACCATTACACGTAGAATTTCAAAATGAAACCTGCCTAACTTTTGTAAGTAAGCTGTAAGGAATGAGCCTGTCAAATTTCAGCCTTCTACCTACACGGGAAGTTGGAGAATTAGTGATTAGTGAGTCAGTCAAACAGGTTCCAGTTATGACCATTACGCGTACAATTTCGAAATAAAACCTGCCTAACTTTTGTAAGTAAGCTGTAAGGAATGAGCCTGCCAAATTTCAGACTTCTACCTACACGGGAAGTTGGAGAATTAGTGATGAGTGAGTCAGTCAAACAGGTTCCAGTTATTACCATTACGCGTGGAATTTTGAAATAAAACCTGCCTAACTTTTGTAAGTAAGCTGTAAGGAATGAGCCTGCCAAATTTCAGACTTCTACCTACACAGGAAGTTGGAGAATTAGTGATGAGTCAGTCAGTCAGTAAGTCAGTCAGTCAGTCAGTGAGTCAGTGAGGGCTTTGCCTTTTATTAGTATAGATATATATATGTGTGTATATATATATTATATATATATATGTGTATATATATATTATATATGTATGTGTATGTTTGTGTGTATATATATATATATATCTATAATAATAAAAGGCAAAGTCCTCACTGACTGACTCACTCACTCACTCACTGACTGACTCATCACTAATTCTCCAACTTCCCGTGTAGGTGGAAGGCTGAAATTTGGCAGGCTCATTCCTTACAACTTACTTACAAAAGTTAGGCAGGTTTCATTTCGAAATTCAAAGCGTAATGGTCATAACTGGAACATATTTTTTGTCCATACACTGTAATGGAGGAGGCGGAGTCACGTATCGCGTCATCACGCCTCTTACGTAATCACGTGAACTAAAAACAAGGAAGAGATTTACAGCACGAGTCACACGCGGGAACGAAGGTAAATGACGTTAATTTTTGACTGTCTTTTAATACTGTGTAAGCATACATATTAACACATGTGCAATTAAACGTGTGCATTTACGGGGTGATTTCTCAGGCTTAAAAGCTCACCTTTTATCAAACACGGGAACAAAGGTAACTGACGTTGTTCACTGTCTTTTAATACTGTGTAACCATACATATTAACACATGTTCAATTAAACGTGTGCATTTACGGGGTGATTTCTCAGGCTTAAAAGCTCGCCTTTTACTAAAAAGGTAAATGCAAAACTATTTTCAATCAGTTTATTGAAACGCTCCCGTTAAGGATTGCAATAACATATTCGCGAGATAAAAGAACGAAGTAGGAGGAAATGGAGGAACAGCCGCAAACAGCGAAGAGCAAAAAATTAATTAAACAATTGAGAACGGAGCGAGTTAAGCATACAAGCATGTTCATAAGGGAAACAAAGCACGGTGTAAAACGTAAGTTTAAATTAAGTTTATAGAAACGCTCCCGCTGCGGATTGCAATAACATATTCGCGAGATAAAAGTTTAATGAGAAGACACGAGGTATAAACGAACCACACGCCGTGGCGCAACGTTAGGGGCAACAGTTTCAACCATTCTATGATCTGTTTCTCGCAACTGAAAGACGGCACATGGCGGATGTTAGCCGACTTGCTGACCGCAACGTTAGGGGCTTCAACTATGGCGCTGACGCCACATCTCAGTGCCAACACTTTGCAAACTGTACTTAAAAGACACGCCCTCCTCACTGGACAGTTAAAAACACCATTCAAACTAACGATGACATCAAGTATTACCCAATCAAAACTAGGAAAGAAGGCATCTTCATAAAATGCGTGTGGGATGATTTGCATGAGACGCTGCTTTAAAAAAAAAAATGATAAAAAAAATACGGGATAAATCCCGTCCAGTATTGATTCAAAACGGGACGCGCAATTTCATTCTCAAACGCGGCACGATTCCGTATTTTAAAGGACGGGTGGCAACCCTACAGTGCCAGGTAACCACCCATACAATCACATTGTGATTCAGACTAGGAATGCAATGAATGTAATTACCCCGATCTACATACAAGGCGAAAGTCTTGCAACATTCAAAGATGATGGTTTGGGATAATTAGTACTTATTAAGTACAACATTGAACATAAAACAGCTTATGAAGCCTTGAACCGAAAAAAGCAAGATCTCAGAGATCGTAAAAAAAAAAAAAGGAGGTAATGTCGTTTTACTCGCTGTAGATTTTACTCAAACATTACCAGTTATTCCACGAGGGACACCAGCAGATGAACTCAACGCGTGTTTAAAATCCAGGCTTCTCCCACGGTCGGTTATATGTCGCGTGTTCTCAGGTAGGTACACCAAAAAATGTATACATTTAAGCATGTAATGGGCAAAGAAAAAATGAGGTATACCCGAAGGCACTGCAGTAGTACTCAATGTAACTTTACTTCTTAAATGTTAATGTTTTACTGTTTAATAATTTATATGCTTCTTATATATTGTTCAAATTCTTTTATGAAAATACCAGTGACAGCGCAATGCACGATAACATGGAGTGAATACACCATACGCATCTGCCCACGGCCGCCCTGGTGTGCGCAGATAGGAGTTGATTCTAAAATAAAATAAACATAAAAAGAGTAATACATTCATCACCCATAAAGCGGATAGCAGACGTGACGTATTATATGTGTACCACATTTCAAGTCAATACGTGAAACGGTTTGCAAGCTACATGTGATTTAAAATCCTGGACAGACCAACGAAAAGCCACGGTAGCAAATTATTGAAGAAGATTTTACTGTTTAATAATTTATATTTATATGAAATGTGCTTCTTATATATTACTTCATATTCTCATATGATAATGATGTTAATGTTGTTTATATTGATTTCTATGTTATTGTAAGTGCATCTATGTGTGTATATGTATGTATGTATGTGTATATATATATATATATATATATAAAAAATTTATATATAAAAAATATGTGTATATGTATATATAATATATCTGTATATGTGTGTATATGTGTGTGTATATGTGTATATGTATATATATATGACAGCAACACTCATAACAATGACAACACAATTACATTCACAATCATGTTACATTATTTTTAAAATGTTTCCTTTACTTTTTCATAACCTCTTTAACACACTACTTCTCCGCTGCGAAGCGCGGGTATTTTGCTAGTATATACATAATATATGTATATATATTATATATATATATATATATATTCACATATATTATATATATATGTGTATATATATATATATATACACACACATATATATATCTATAATAATAAAAGGCAAAGCCCTCACTGACTGACTGACTCACTCACTCACTGACTCACTCATCACTAATTCTCCAACTTCCCGTGTAGGTGGAAGGCTGAAATTTGGCAGACTCATTCCTTACAGCTTACTTACAAAAGTTAGGCAGGTTTCATTTCGAAATTCAAAGCGTAATGGTCATAACTGGAACATATTTTTTGTCCATACATTGTAATGGAGGAGGCGGAGTCACGTATCGCGTCATCACGCCTCCTACGTAATCACGTGAACTAAAAACAAGGAAGACATTTACAGCACGAGTCACACGCAGGATCGAAGGTAAATGACGTTAATTTTTGACTGTCTTTTAATACTGTGTAAGCATACATATTAACACATGTGCAATTAAACGTGTGCATTTACGGGGTGATTTCTCAGGCTTAAAAGCTCACCTTTTATCAAACGCGGGAAGAAAGGTAACTGACGTTGTTCACTGTCTTTTAATACTGTGTAACCATACATATTAACACATGTCCAATTAAACGTGTGCATTTACGGGGTGATTTCTCAGGCTTAAAAGCTCGCCTTTTACTAAAAAGGTAAATACAAAACTATTTTCAATCAGTTTATTGAAACGCTCCCGTTAAGGATTGCAATAACATATTCGCAAGATAAAAGAACGAAGTAGGGGGAAATGGAGGAACAGCCGCAAACAGCGAAGAGCAAAAAATTAATTAAACAATTGAGAACGGAGCGAGTTAAGCATACAAGCATGTTCATAAGGGAAACAAAGCACGGTGTAAAACGTAAGTTTAAATTCAGTTTATAGAAACGCTCCCGCTGCGGATTGCAATAACATATTCGCGAGATAAAAGTTTAATGAGAAGACACCAGGTATAAACGAACCACACGCCGTGGCGCAACGTTAGGGGCAACAGTTTCAATCATTCTATGATCTGCTTCTCGCAACTGAAAGACGGCACATGGCGGATGTTAGCCGACTTGCTGACCGCAACGTTAGGGGCTTCAACTATGGCGCTGACGCCACATCTCAGTGCCAACACTTTGCAGACTGTACTTAAAAGACACGCCCTCCTCACTGGACAGTTAAAAACACCAATCAAACTAACGATGACATCAAGTATTACCCAATCAAAAGTAGGAAAGGAGGCATCTTCATAAAATGCGTGTGGGATGATTTGCATGAGACGCTGCTTTAAAAAAAAAAATGATAAAAAAAATACGGGATAAATCCCGTCCAGTATTGATTCAAAACGGGACGCGCAATTTCATTCTCAAACGCGGCACGATTCCGTATTTTAAAGGACGGGTGGCAACCCTACAGTGCCAGGTAACCAC